>NC_072488.1:62348910-62358910 GCF_027574615.1 Eptesicus fuscus
GACTGGCAACCGCTTTTCTAACCCTCAAATGAATCGAGGTCGACCAGATGGCAGGGTTGGTCCGTTGTCGTCACAGGGCGGAGGTAAATGGGAATGTCAGGGATAGCAAGTGCGCAGCCGGCAGAGGGGAGTGAGTGGAAGGCAGTCTAGAGGAGCGGCAGAGCTCGCCATACTAGCATTAGTCATTGTTTGGATGGAGGCACATCATTTATAAATAACGCAGAGCAGTACCTGAAATGGAAACTTCTTTCTCAGGCACGAGAAATGCAGGTCACGTCACTTGGACCCTATGGACGGCGGTGTCACGTAGAAATGGACAGACGTGAATTAGGCATTCTGAACTTTGTCCTCCTTTGGGTTTCTCCTTGTGATCCATAGGAACTCTCCCCAGCCAGGAAAGCTATGATGTGGACTGCAGTGGACCACGGAGGGGTTCCATGCTGGAAACCACAAACCACATCACTGGTGGCGACCGACCCCAGAAAGTCATAGTCAGGACTGAACTGAGGGCCTTCCTCTTTCTATTTTTACTTTTTTCCTCCCCACTTCCGACGGTCCACCCCACCCCCGACAGACCCCCCCCCCCCCTACACTTTGTTCCAAGGCGGGGGGTCCGGGGAGGCACGGGGGAGGGGGTGTGGGGGGGAGCAAATATGCTCCACCTCGTGCAATACAGTGGAATATGTCACACACCACTCCTTCTTTCACTCCAGCTTTCCCGCTCCTCCCCTTGCCTCAGGTTTCAGTCTCTGCCAAGTGCAAGCGGCGGGCGACCTACTACAGAGCCTTGCAGTCAATCAGTAGTCCTTATTCTTGTGTGGGTGATGTGATTTTAACTTCACACAGGTTGTTTTCTGCGTAGGTGGCATTCGAGGAAAACAGGCAAAAAAAACCACAAAAACAAAAAACAACTCAGAATAATACCCATGCCCGGTGTCATTAACTAATGACACTTTGGCATTCTCTCTTCCCCTGCTTCCCTCCCTCCCTCCCTCCCTCCCTCCCTCCCTCCCTCCCTCCCTCCCTCCCTCCCTCCCTCTCTCCCTCTCTCCTTTCCTCCTTCTCTCCCTTCCTGTTGCTCCCCCTCCTCCACTCCACTCCACTCCACTCCACTCCACTCCACTCCACTCCACTCCAGTCTATTCCACTACACACACACACACACACACACACACACACACACCCCACACCCAGAGATTCTGTCCATCCTTGGGCTCACTCACAGGATACATACATACATACATACATACATACATACATACATCTGTCCTACACCTGAATATCAACCAAAAACTTGGAAACAACAGCCCTCTGCTGCTGCCAGAGCGGGGGGGGGGGGGGGGGGGGGGGGGGGAGGAGGAGGAGGAGGAGACTCAAGAAGTAATGCGGTTCCAGAGTAAACATGAATTCATTGTGTACATGCTGTGAAAGGAAAAGCGGCCGTGCCTTTTCAATGACAGCACCCACCCCACACCCACCCCCTTACTGTCATGGATGCTTTTCATGATCCCCTGAGAGGAAGAAAATATCCCCTGTTGCCGAACCCTGGCGTTTCACACTGCAGATGACCCTCTTGGACAGATGCAGGAACTCTCTCACTCCCAGTCCAAGAGAGGGTGTTTTGACCTTTGATCTCTTTCTTGGTTTGTTTTCTTTAAATGGTGGTAAGCACAGACCTCCTTTGAACCTTTGAGAAGCCTACAGTTTACATTCACACTCCTTTAGCTTGATTTTTAATACAACTCCCTCCCGGGGGTCGGGATCAGGACTTTAGAGTCACCAAGGTTTGCCCAATGAGAGGACAAGCTCAGGGGAGGCCATGCGTGGTGGCCTTACAGACTAAAATCAGTTTGGGGTGGGTGATCCTGTCCTAGGCCGGCATCTTCCCTGACAGAGCCTGCCTATCGCTTTCCTTCTTTCTGGAATCCATAATCACACGTCTTTGAAATGTCAAAGGGATTTTCCATCTTTTCCAGACCCCTGGAATCACAGGCACGGCTCTGTGAATATCACAGATCCCGTCATGATTGCTGAGTTCATGATTGACTATGAACTAGCCTACACCCAAGAAGTCTTTGTCCATCATTTGACTTTGCTTTCTCCCGCTCCCCTAGAATATCACCAGTGGATTTCACGTCACCCACGTACGGTCTCCACTTGGGATTGGAGTGTATATAAAATAAGGTGCGGGGGTGCGGGTGCGGGGGGGGGGGGGGGGGGGCGGCGCGACATTGCCATTCTTTGGAACATTATCTGCAACCATTGAGATTGTGCTTCCCGGCGTGCGTGCGTGCGTGCGTGCGTGCGTGCGTGCGACATTTGTGGACAGTTTGGCTCCAGACACTCAGAAAAATTCTTCACAGGTTGGAATATTTCTTACGTTGTTGACAAATGCCACACACGCACACATGTGCGCGCACTTCATTCACAGTTGCTGCCTGTGGGGCTCAAACAGGTTTGTCCATTTTTCTTCCTCTTTTTCAAGGGGAGGAGGCGGCGAGTGAAATGACCAGTGAATGTGTGATATGAGACTGAGGATTTCCCGTGGAAATCGGGTGGGTGGGTGGGTGGGCGGGCAGAGGGAGGGAGCGTTATCCCAATATGTTGAGAATCTGCTTCCCTCCCAGCAATTACCTCAAATGAACTCACAGAAACTCTCCACAGATTTGAATGTTTTTGGATGTTAACATATCCATCCATCCATCCATCCATCCATCCATCCATCCATCCATCCATCCCACCCATCCACCCATCCATGGGGAAGTTAAAGATGAATATAAAAGGGTGTCTGTCGTCAATGGAACACTTGGAACGGTGTGGGAGGGAGGGGGGGGGGGGGGCGGATGGATGATAAAAACCGGCAACTGGAGCAGAGTGTGCTGGCCGGTCAGCGAGTGACCCGGGGTTATTGAATCAAATCATCCCTTACCAGGCCTCCCGGGACACTCATTGCTCCACTCCTACCTATGTCCCTCCTCCTAGGGAATCTAAGACACCAAGATCTACTGTTTACCTTCGCCTTGGACCCTGGACTCATGCCCCCCAAACCCCTCCCTCCCGCTCCCCACCCCCTCGCGTGATTCCCAAATGGGTGAGGTGAGGGCTGGTTTCTGGGTTGGCAGATGGAGGGCACTCTTCTCCACCCGGACAGGCCGGTTTCTCAAACATCCTCCCTCCCTGAAGTTGGTGAGCTGCGGCCTGAGGGTGGGGGAGTCAGAGAAGCCCGAGGCGAGGTCCGAGGCACCGATGTCACCGGAGAGCTTTCTGCATTTGAATGAAGCCTCGGAGTGAGATCCATTGGAATGAATCGCCGGGCCCGCCCTGACCTGACCTCCTCTCCTCCCGCTTGTTCCCTACCCCACCCCCTACTCCCCATCCCCCGCCCCCAGCTCCCTTCCTCTCATCCCTCAGGTGAAGGGATTTCATTCTAAGTGCTGACCTGCCTGGCCTCTGGGCCTGGGGCCGGGGGGGAGGGGATAAAGGGGGACTGGGGGGAATCACGCAGGCAGGGGGGAAGCTGACTCGATTCCTGTGAGTGTATTTGAGACAAATATGAACAGTCAACAATGATAAGGATAACAAGGAGGTTGGTCCTGCCCAGAGGGGCCTGGAAACACGGGCGTGCCCCTGACATTCCAAAGGAATACAGTTATCCTATTGGGCAAAAGACAATAGACGGGCTCAGTGAAGATAAAGGTTGACTTTTGTCAAGGCGGGGAAGATTCTAGCCTAAGAAATGGCTACCTGCCAGCCACTGCTTTTAGTGACAGAGTTTTCATTTCAGACCATCTTTGGCGGTTACTTTGGGTCTCTTCTCTGAGTTTGCGCGGCCGCCACGGCCACGAAGGCCTCCCCTGAGCTCGCAAGGTTAGATAGATAGCGTGCGGCCCCTTTTCGTCCACAGTTTGTTTGGATTTTTCCGGGCGATGGACCAGCCAGGCTCACCATCGTCCCGTGTCCCGCCCTGACAGACCTCCCTGCAGAAATACCTCCACACGATGAGCTCTTCCTCTTTGTACACACACACACACACACACACACACACACACACACACACACACACACCGGCGGCGCCCCCCCCCCCCCCCCCCCCCCCGGGCCCGCCTAATTAGGTGCTTCTTTTCCACAATCGCCTCTCTCTGCTCAACCCAGCATCGGGAACGTTGAGGCGGTAAGAGGACGTGTTGCGCTTTGATATTCTGGAGCCACACACCTCCGACCCTGTACCGACCGCGTCGTCAAAGGGGGACAGTGCTGTTTTAAGTCCTCGAGGACTGGCGAGCGTTGGCAATGGGCTAACGAGCCCGTTCGCCTGTTCTGGAGATGTGTCCTTCTATCTGAGCATGTTTTTTTTTTTTTTTTCTCTGAGGTTCTGCAGCCATTACAGAGCGATCTAGTTTGCAGGGAGCCCTAGAGCTCAGGAGGGTCATTTCTGAGAGTCCTAAGGGCTCACGTGTATGCAAAAAGACACACGGATCTGAGAAGGCCTCATTCTCCGTTCACTTCCCCGGGAATGGGAAAACGGGTCTAGCTGCAGGCAGGCAGGGTAGCATGCAACCCCGTGGTGCCAGGGACTGGCCAGACCTCTCCATCGTCCGCTTTATAGCGGGGGCCAGGCTAGGTTGCCAAGGAAGATTAGCCTTCCCCCCCCCCCCCTTTTTTTTTTTCTGGTGGGACCGACCCCCTGAGTCTAATTTCTTCCAAGTGTTGAGGAGTATGTACCCCAAAAAAGGGGACTCTCAAGGTACCGCATCTACAGAGAGGCATGGGTACCGAGCCGAGAGTGAGAGGCGTCTCTGCCAGCCTCTGGGACCGTTTGGGGCCATTCTGAGCATGGCACGTCCCCCATGAACCGGGTCGCTCGGTCTCTCCTGGAAGTTCATCATGCAGAAAAGACGGTTGGCACACATACGTTCAGTCGGTATCAAGATGAGATTCCTCTCGGGATGCTCCCTTTTTAAAAATCATCATTCTCCCCTTTTGGTTCAGTATCTGGCTCATTGAAGTCTACATACACATGAGCCTTCTTAAAAAAAAAAAAAAAAAAAAAAACCAGCACGCACGCACGCACGCACGCACGCACGCACGCACGCACCAAAAACCAACAACCAACATATGTTGGCATCACTGGCTTAAAGACAGACAGACAAAGACAAAGCTCTCTCTCTCCCTGTCAGGTGAATTGGGGCCGATTTGACCAGTAAAAGATAGTTGCCCCTGTCACATGCCCTCGTTGAAAAGGGGACAGGATCTGATTTTAAAACAGCCATCGTCGGTCGGTTAGGTACCGCTACCTACCGTTGTTGGCACACAAGCTTGACTCCGAGGGAGAGGGAGAGGAGACTTGTTTGAGTAGGGTGAAGAACGGGTAAAGTAGCCCCGGTCTATCTCTCCAAGAGCTTTCAGTACCTTCACCTCTTAGGGTCATTTCCGTTTCTCCAAAACCAGTATGAGTGAGGAGAAGGGGAGATACCCTCTCACAGTCCTCGGAGCATCCCTATGTTCGATTCCGTCTGTTTTCTCTTTTGTCAATCCCATTTCTGTTTTTGTTTTTCCTACACACTTTCTAAGGGTGACCTGACCTGGCTTTTGACAGCAAAAACAGACTCCTCTACAGTTCCACAGCAGATCTCATGGACTGATTCCGTTGCCCCGCCCTCAGAAACCAGCAGGTGTATACATCGTGTTCATGGGAAAACATTCAAACCTGTAGAGAACATTTATGACTTTACTTGAGCCAAACTGTCCACACTGGCCGGGAAGCAGAATCTCAAGGGGTTGGGACAATGCTCCGGAGAATGGCTGTTTTTTTCACTTTGTCTTATTCATTCTCCTTCCTTCCTTCCTTCCTTCCTTCCTTCCTTCCTTCCTTCCTTCCTTCCTTCCTTCCTTCTTTTTTTTTTTTTTTTTAATTTAGTACATTTTCATTGATTCCCCAGAGGAAGGGAGCAGGAGAGAGAGACACAAACATCATCGGTGAGAGACAAATCACCGGTCGTCGGCTGCCCCCTACTGGGGATTGAGCCCACGACCTGGGCCTGTACCCTTGACCGGAACCCTAAGGTCCGCAGGCCGATGTCGTCGGCGGCGGCGGCGGCGGCGGCGGCGGCGGCGGCGGCGGCGGCGGCGGCGGCTCTACCCACTGACTGAGCCAAACCGGCCAGGGTCACACCTACTTCTTTTACTTAGGTGAGTGCAGGATAGATAGTTAACTAACAGGCAACAATACACATGATAGCAATAACAATGAAGGAATCTGACATTCATCTCAGAGGTATGTTGTCTTAGATGCAAAAGGACCGTAGGTTCCGTTAAGGTAAACGCAGACCTTGTCAGGGAAGATTCCGGCCTAGGACTCGACTACCCACCACAACTGCTCTTAGTTACAGGCTCCCTTCAGACCATCCCTGCCTGTGCTCGCTTGAGGCCTTTCAGTTTTCGAGACCGCCGTGCAGGCCTTCCCTGATCTCCGTCAGGTTAGCACGTGGGCCCCTTTTCGTGCACAGTTGTGTGGGAATAAACAAGTCATCTTTTCTGTCAAAGAAGGGAGTTTAGGCAGCCTCCATTGTGGCTGCAGGGACTTGGCAGCCGCCATTTTGAAACGTCAAAGGTCAACCCCTCCCTTTTATCCTCTCACCCCCACCCCCCCCCCCCGTTTTTAATCTCACTGTTTATGTTTTTATGTAAACAAATTCACATTTTATTTACGTTGAAACAAACTGTACAAAATTGAGTTTCTTCACCAAAAATAACAGCAATGTTTTCTGTCTTCTTCTGAGATAAACTACAAAACACTTTTTTTTTGTAGGTTGTCTAGGTCTCGCTTACAGATCAAGACGCGGCAGTAGATGTAATAGTGAAAAAAGACAGACTGGAACAGACAGATCTGTTGTCGGTAGCCATGGCCTCTGATCCTGTCTTGACCGTGGAACAGAAGTGTTCGACATATACTTGCTAAAAAGCTTATCTTATGGAGATATGTGGGTGGAACAATGGCGGGTTCTTCCTTCAATGTTGAACGGTAACTTGTTTAAGATCATCGAATAAAGACAAAAGTCGACGCCGAAAAATCCTTGTCTGGCAGGCTCACGTTTCTTTCCCTTTCTGGCAATGTAACTGTTCGTTACAGATTTTTCATAGTATACTCAAAACTCCAGCTATTCAAAAGGTTAGTCATGCCCTAACCAGTTTGGCTCAGTGGATAGAGCATCGGCCTCCGGACTGAAAGGTCCCAGGTTCGATTCTGGTCAAGGGGGCATGTACCTTGGTTGCGGGCACATCCCCAGTAGGGGGCATGGCATGCAGGAGGAGGCAGCTGATCGATGTTTCTCTCTCGTCGACGTTTCTAACTCTCTCTCCCTCTCCCTTCCTCTCTGTAAAAAAATAATAAAATATTTTTTTATTTTTAAAAAAAGGTTAGTCATGACCTTCATTGTACAATTTTTATGAAACAGATTCCTCCCACACCTTCTCAAAATTTATTTCTTCCAAGACCTGATAACTCAATACCCAACAACTGAATCCACAGTGATAATAAATGTTATGTCTACAATGACCTCACCAAAACAACTCCAAAGTGCCATTAAGCAGAGATCATGCAGAAGTGCAACGTGGTGGTGGCCCTTTCAACGCCATCCTCTGGAAGAACAGTCAGTTCTCGAAAGCATGAGAGTTCAAACAGATTATCAATGGCTAATGTACTCAAGCTTTCCAGTGATTAAGTGGCCTACATATATATCTTACAGCTCTTCTCTGTTCTCAAATTTCTTAGCTTTCCCCCCAGTATCAAATAGCAGAGAAAGCACATTTATTTTAAAAGTCTCTCGGGTATTTCCGACACTTTCGGAATTATCCGGAGGGAGCTCTGACTTAGTTGTATAGAGTTTGATGTCCGTGTCCACCATTAAATCCAAATCATGTTTCATATCAAAATGTATGTTAAGCAAAGCTAAGCTACTTGACCTTTGGTCTGTCAAAGCGTTCCTCGGGTAATGCTGTGAGACGCTTTCGCCCATTTTCATAGCGTTCATTCTCAACCTTCATCACAGGGAGAGTACGTGGGACCTTTAGCAATGCATAAACATTAGGAAAAAAAAACCTGATGTGTGGCAGGCGGAGGGCTTCAAAAGTGGCGGATGGAAGCTCTATATCATATCAGGCGTCCTCAAACTATGGCCTGCGGGCCACATGCGGGTGTTTTTGCCGTTTTGTTTTTTTACTTCAGAATAAGATATGTGCAGTGTGCATAGGAATTTGTTCATAGTTTGTTTGTGTGTTTTTTGTTTTTTTTTTCCTTTTATTGATCTTTATTTATTGTACAAACATTAAGGTCACTACAGTAAAGAACTCTTGCCATAAATGTTTTTAATTTGCTATGTTCCTTTCCTTTCTCTCTCTTTTTTTAAATTTCTTTATTGATTAAAGTGTCACATATTTGTCCTCATCCCTTCATTCCCATCCCACACCCCTCCCCACGGATGCCCCCACCCCCCTGTTGTCCTTAACCATTGGTTAGGCTCCTATGCATGCACACAGGTCCTTTGGTTGATCTCTCCCCCCTACCCCCACCTTCCCCTACCCTCCCTCTGAGTCCCGACAGTCCGATCGATGCCTCCTTGTTTCTGGGTCTGTTCTTGTTCATCAGTCTATGTTGTTCATCATTTCCCCTAGATGAGTGAGATCATGTGTTACTAGAAATATACTTATAAGAACCGAATGTGAGACGAGCAATAATAGTTATGCTGACAGGCAAATGAATCAGTCTGTAGTGAGTTTCTTTCTGGACCAACAGTTCTTTTGAGACCCAATTTCAATGTCCACCAGTTCCTTATGTGTGCATGTCGGCACTGACTTTTCAGCTCTGGATGGTGGACAAATGGTGGTAATGCAGGTCCGACTCCCTCTGGTTTGGTCTCGCCCGGACCCAGGGGCGCGTGGCCTCCATAGTTTTTTTTTTTTTTTTTTTTAAACTATAGTCCGGCCCTCCAACGGTCTGAGGGACAGTGAACTGGCCCCCTGTTTAAAAAGTTTGAGGACCCCGGCTCTATATGTTCTCCTCTGTGCTTCCGCTTGATTCTCCAACAGTGAGGCTCGGCTGAGAGTGCGTCAGGCAGGACTGGATAAGTCGCTTCTGTACATGTCAGCATGGTGCTCCTCCGGTGTATTGAATTGGAGCCGTCCCATGACAGAGGGGACCAGAGATCAGCATTTAAGAGCTTTGAGGTGCTGTTCTGAGACTCTCTCTTTCAGTTCTGGAATCATGTGTTCCACTGTTGGAACACTTACAGCTTCTTTATAGCAACTCTCAGAGGTCGGCTGAGACTCCAGGGTCCCTTGCTGAGGTCTGCGGGGAAGATCCCAGGGAGCTTCATCTGAATATCAACTGTGGTTGCCAAATTGGTGGCTTCCTCAAACCAAAATTCACGATAAACTTCAATATCTTCTTCCATCACTTCATTTTCTTGTGTGTGTGTGTGTGTGGGGGGGGGGGGGGGGGCGCGAAATTACAAGTTCCTCTGACATTCATTTCAGAGGTATGTTGTCTTAGATGCAAAAGGACCGTTAAGGTAAACGCAGACCTTGTCAGGGAAGATTCCGGCCCTAGGACTCGACTACCCACCACAACTGCTCTTAGTTACAGGCTCCCTTCAGACCATCCCTGCCTGTGCTCGCTTGAGGCCTTTCAGTTTTCGAGACCGCCATGCAGGCCTTCCCTGATCTCCTTCAGGTTAGCACGTGGGCCCCTTTTCGTGCACAGTTGTGTGGGAATAAACAAGTCATCTTTTCTGTCAAAGAAGGCAGTTTAAGCCCTAACCGGTTTGGCTCAGCGGATAGAGCGTCAGATAGAGCGGACTGAAGGGTCCCGGGTTCGATTCCGGTCAAGGGAAGCTGCCTAGGTTTCGGGCTCCATCCCCAGTTGAGGGGGGGTGGGGTGCAGGAGGCAGTTGATCCATGATTCCCTCTCACCACGGATGTTTCTCCCCGTCTCTGTCTCTCTCTC
>NC_072488.1:62363910-62368910 GCF_027574615.1 Eptesicus fuscus
TGCCATTTAGAAGTGAATTCAAAGTGTTTTCAAACACTGTTCTACAGTGTACTGCTCTTTAGCCATGACTCCCAAGTGTTGTCAAACACTGTTCTACACTGATTCCTGATGTTTAAAAAAATTTTTTTTCATTGATTTCAGAGAGGAAGGGGGGGCGGGGGGGGGGAGAGAGAGAGAGAGAGAGAGAGAGAGAGAGAGAGAGCGAGAGAGAGCGCGGGAGGGGGGGGGGGCGGGACAGAGGGGGGCCCACACCCCGTGTTGCGGCCATCCCCCGAAAAAGATTTTCCTAAGCCCCCCTCGACTCCCCCACGCCCCCTTCCGCTGCCGCCGTGCCGTCCCGGAGGATGTTGGGGGATGGGGGTGGGGGCCCGGGACGCGATCGGCCCCCCGCGCGGGCGGTGGGGCGCCCTTGCCGGCCAGGGATCTGGATCCGTCCCGCTGCTGACGTTCGCGCCGGTTGTCGGGAGCCACCTGGCGGCCGCTTTTATATCGTTTCTTCCTTGCGGAGCATCTAGGGAGGGGAAGCGGCCTCACTGCCCGGGGCTAAGTTCCAGGATGCCGGCGACGCTTTCAGGATTGTGCCGGCGGCGCCGGCCCGTCAGTGGCTGGCCTGTTCTCCGGAGATTGGACCTGCAGTACTATTGAGGGAAGTGTGTGGCTGCCGCCGCGGTGGTGGGTCGCTAGGGCGGGTCGACCAGCACTCTCTGTTACCTCTCCGCGAGGACCGACCGGGGCCGCCGCCGCCGCAGGCGAAGCCGTGGAGGGTGACTCGCGCCGCTCCGTCGGTGCCTGTCGTGTTCTCCGGAGATTGGACCTGCGGGGCTATTGAAGGTGTGAGTGGCCGCCGCCGGGACGTGTCGACCAGGGGCCGGGGCCGGGGCCGGGGCCGGGGCCGGGGCCGGGGCCGGTGCCGGGGCCGGGGCCGGGGCCGCCGCCGCCGCCGCCGCCGCCGCCGCCGCCGCCGCCGCGGGCGTAGCCACAGAGGCTGGCTTGCGCCTGGACGCCGTCCTGCCCCGAACCGACCCGTGCCGTGTGTACGCGTTTGCTCCTGCGGGGTCCGTTCGTCAGAGGCGCCTTCCGCGTTTTTCAGAGTCCCGATCCGGAGGCGGGAGCGCGCGCGTTCAATGGTCTACCCGGCTGCACGGGCGTGCGTGTGTGCCCGAGTGTTCCCCGTTCACCGCATCCGACTTTCTCGCCGTTATCAGAGTCGCGGAGTTCCGTAGGTGGGGGCCGGCAGGGACCGTGCGTGGAGGACCGCCGGAGGTCGAGGCGGATCGATACGGGCGCACGCGTTGGTCCCGGCCTTCGGACACGGGTTCTTCATCGTTTTTCCACAGTCCCGGTGCGGATTCTGGGAGGGCAAGTGAGTTCTGCCGGCCGACGCCGACGCCGTGGCCGGGCCCTTCCGTAGACACGGTGGTCGTAGACGCCCCGCGGAATTCTTTCCAAGTCCCGATTCGGAAGCACGTTTGACCGGGCCGTGCCCGCGCGGGCGAGATGGTGAGGGAGGCCGTGGACGGGCCGCCCGGCCCGCCCGCTCCTCTTGCTGCCGCCTGTTCCGCGGCACGCTCTTGACTTCGGGGGTCGACCAGATAGCCCCGTCCCTTTCTCTTGGCGCACCCCCCCCCCCCCCGCCCTTCTTTGGTGGCGATGGGGTCCTGTGGGGTCTCCGGTGGCCGTGACTCGCTTCCGGGAGGCCGGCGTGATCTGTACACAGACGCCCCCGTCATCGGGCACAGTCCATGTTTTGCCTGAAGTTGGCGTTTTGTACCACGAGATTAGTGTGGACACGCTGTCCCTGGGTGGTTGGACGATGGGGAGTTGTCCCCGGGAGCTTCTCGGCCCGCGACCCGAAGCCTGACAACTCCCCCCACCACCCCGCTCCCCGGCCGCACGAGAGAAAAAGCCGTTACGTCTCTCGGGCCTGCGCCTCTCGGGCCTTGCGCGCGCGCCGGCTCTTGTGAGTCTCGGGCCCCCGTCCCCGCGGACCGTGCGGGCCGGACCTCTGCCTGAGAAAGAAAGGTGGCAGGGCTTTATTTTACGTGGCGAGGCTTAAAAAAAAAAAAAAAAGCCCAGCACAGGCCCGTTTCCGAACGGTTGTGTTCGCCTCGTTTTCCTTCTCGATGCTTTTGCCGCCGCTTTGATCGATGTGGTGACGTTGCGCTCTCCCGGGCCGGGCCTAAGCCGCGCCAGACGAGGGACGGACATTCCTTGGCGAATGGGATCGCTCTTCTCGCTCTGCCCGCGGGCCCCTCGCCTCCTCCCCCCCCCCCCCCCGTCCGGTGGCGGTGTGTGGAAGGGAGGGAAGAGGGGTGCGGAACCCGGCCTGACCTCGGTTGTTCACGCCCGTGGTCTCTCTGACGGAGCGGACACTCCGCGCTAGCCTTCCCGGCTGCGTCTTGCGAGCCGCCCCTCCCCGCGGCGGGGAGGGGGCGTCCCGCTGTCGCGTCGCACGCGCCTTCCCCCGTTGGGCGTGCGGGCGCTGTTGGCCCTCGGTTGGTGCCCCTGGAGCGCTCCAGGACGTCCTTTCAGGTGCCTGAGGCCGAGCCAGGTGGTGTCGTTTCCCGTTCCCCGCGAGCCCCCGCCGGGCCACCGCTGTCGGTGGTGCCGTGGAAAGGAGCATCGGGGGGAGGAGTCTTGGCCGGACAAGGGGAGGCACGCCCGTCCCCCTCGCGTGAGGGGGTGTCCCGGGTTTCGAAACGCTGTGCCGCGCCGGGCGTTCGCGATGGGGCCGAGCCAGCGATGGCCGGCCGCTGGCTGGACCCGTGAGAGGTTTTGTTTTTCCTTGCTGCCGTCTGTTCTTTCCTCCGTCGCTAGTTATTTTTTTTCTCCTGTCTCTGCGTCGTTGCCGGTCTTCCCGACGCAGCATCGCGGGGCTCTCTGTTTTTTTTTTTTAGCTAACTGTGGATGGAGGCCCCCGGTGAGTCAAAGAGGACGAGGCCCCTGAGGCAGCACGGGCTCCTCGATCCCTCCCTCTCTCGACGGCCCGTATCGCGAGCGCTCGCGTGTGTGCCCTGTGCTGAACTCTGTCCAGGTCGGAGCTTCCCCCGTGCCACCCCTCCCCCGCCCCCAGTGTCGCACGGAAGTGTGGCTTCGCGGGCCCGATGGGGTTGCTTGCGTTTGGGGTTGGGGACGACGCGCCCTCGGTGAGGAAGTCCTTCTCTAGCGATTCGAGAGGGTGCCTTGGGGTACCGGATCCCCCAGCCGCCGCCCCTCCTCTGGAAGCGCGTTCGGTAGCCGCGTCTGCGTTCGGGCACTCGGGCCCCTCTCGCGCCGGCTTTGAGGGGCCGAGCGACGACGCAGCTGTTTCCTTTGCCCTACCGTGGCCCGCGCCTCCCCCCTCCGAGTCGGGGGAGGGTCCCGCCGGGCCGGGGCCGGCGTCCGTCGCGGTGGAGCGCTGCGCTTTGCGCTACGTGCGGGCGTGTTTGCCGCGTGCTCATTCGGGGGCGCGTGCGTTGAAGGGGTCTGGTGGGGGCGCGGAGGCCTTTCCCCGTCCCCTGGCGTGCCCGCTCCCACGCCTCGAGCGAGCGGCTCTCCGTCCGCTCCCGTCCCGAGTTCGCAGCCGGCGGGTCTGCGTGTTGCGCGGGCACGGTTTGGGGGCCCGGCTTGTCCTCGGGGGGCGTTCCGCCCGGGATGCGAGCCCCCCGCCCGGGTCGGACCCGGGCGGGTGAACGGATGGCGGACGGCTGGAGGAAGCCGCGGCGGCTTTCCCCGTGGTGGTTTTCGAGGGTCGCGTGTGGTCTTCCGCGGTGGCGGGGCCGGGGCCCCGCGGCGGGAAGGGAGGCTTCGAGGTTTGTGCGCTTGGGAGGACCGGCCCGGTGTCCCGGGCGTCGCGGGGCCGCCCTGTGTGTCTGTGGCGGTGGGATCCCCGCGTTGTTTACCCGGTGGGCCCGTCCAGGTCCGGTGCCTTACCTCGGTGTCCGAGCTCTCCCGGTCGTTGTGCCCGGGACCTTCCTCCGTGGTTGCTCCCACACCCTCTTGAGTTCTTGCGTGCGCGACCCCCTCCCGGGGGTCGCCGCCGACGCAACAAACCCCCCCCACCGGTGGCGTCTCCCGGCTCCGCCCCGAGAGCCGGCCTCCTGCCGTGCGGGTGTTGCCCCTCGGCCCCCCCCCCCCCACCTCCGGGGAAGGGGGGGGGAGGTTGGTGGCGACCCTGGGCAGAGAAGAGCGCTCTCGTGGCGCGCCGTGTTTGTCGCCGGGGGCGTGTGTTTGTTGGGCCCGCGTGCCGCCCGGGAGGAGAAAAAGGAGGAGGACTCTAGGTTCCCTCTCGGCGCCCGGGGGTCAAGGGGCGGTGGGCCGCGGCCGGTGGGCGGCGGGGCCCTGGCACCTCCGCGAGGTTGGTTGAAGGTGGTTTCTGGCGGGAAGAAGCCAGTCGGCGTTTCGCGGGTTTCCGCGGGACCGTCCATGGGCCTGTGGAGGGGCCTCTCTGGCGGTGAGACCCCGCGTTGTCCCGATGCGACGAACCGACTCGCTTTCCCGGTCTTGTCTCCTTCCCTTCTGTTCTTTCTCGCCCAGCGAAGTGTCCTCGACTTTCACCTCGCGGTGGCCCCGGTGCCCCGCCCCGCCCCACAGGCCGTCGTCGCCGAGCCTTTCCCCCCCCGCGCCTCGCTGCCCGGGGGCGGTCGCCTCGTCTCCTCCGCCTTGTCCGCCTGTCCGTCGTGCCCGCCTTGCCCCGACGCCGTCGCGGGGGCCGCGCCCCGCGGTCGCGTGTCGCCTCCCGGGTCCGCCGCGGCTCTCCGCTCCGTGCCCGCCGCCGCCGCCGCCCCGCCGCTGCGGCGTCGTTGCGTGTGGGCGCGAGGGGCCGTCCCCTCGCCGCGCGGCCCCGTTCGGAAAGGGCGCGCCCGAGTTGCCGTTCGGGTGCCCGGCCGGCCGTCGTGATCGCCGCCGTCCACGCTCGCTCCGTTGCGTGCGTGCGCGTGTCCCGGCTCTCGACGCGTCTGCCCGGGCGCCTCGTCGTGCGCTCCCCGCGCCCGCCATCGGGGCCCCGTCCCCGCGGGACG